>NW_026875993.1:0-18692 GCF_032173495.1 Musca vetustissima
TAACAAACGAATGACATGCTTATGGATTGATCTAAGTCGATTCACATTTAGATAAGTATCACATATTTTAGATCATCCAATTTCATGTTAATAGTCCTGTTTAATATACTCATAGTGGTAAAGGGTATCATATAGTCGACCCCGTCCGACTTTACTGGTTTTAGTGGCTAATACGAGGGCCAATATAAGACGGAGATCTTTAAACAGAAGGCGAAGACTTTTAAGGAATATTTCCTCCAATAACCTTACAAAGCGTAGATTTGGTAACGACTTTGGAAGATTTTTGAAAGGCGTACATTTTTTAAAAAATATTTTTTTAAGGGAAAAACGGCATGCATTTTTTTAAGAAATATTTTCAGGGACGTGGGAGTTACACGTAAATATTTACAGGTGCTTACGTGTTCAGATATTAGTTAGTAACCCATTACCACACTGGAGGGAGGAAATATAGCGCTGATCGCTTTGAAATGTTCCATGACGTTCCAATTATGGTCAAGGACAACGCCTTTAATTTTCGGTATGAATATTAGTAATATTCGGAAAATATGTGTAAGGAAGATGTGCTGTTGATCTCTAATCGGGCAACTATCACGAAATATTGCGCAGGCTCGGAATAAAAATCCGCAGAATTTTAGAGTTCCGTGGGTGTTGTGCAGGGGACAGATTTTTATCTCTTTGGTGTACCTTTCATATGAAATCGAGCAACAATATTTATTAGAGATATATGCAATTTTGAAACTATTTTAAGCAGACGGTATTCCGATAGGCTAGTGCACTACCCAAAATTGCATAACAAGCGAATAAAATTTGATTCTTTGATTTGATTCTCATGGTAATGGGCGAAAATAAATATAAGAGCTAAATCTTCATTTGTATCAACAATAAAAGTCAATACACACAATCCAAAGCCTAATCTGGAACGTTGTACAAAATTTCGTAATCGGACAAATTATTGGTGGACAATTGTCATAGGGTTCGTATTTTCAGACGAGGGACATACATACATTGACTTATAATGGGATTCTATGCATATCATTAAAAGGAACTATGAGTATATATCGCATAAAAACATACAATTAAATACACATCAATTAAGTTTGAACATTTAATTCCAGTGGTGCCCTATTACAACATAACAAAACTTTTTTTTGTTGTATTCATATGGATGAAATACAACATGAAATATGCATTTTTTATTGCAATCATTGATGCATATACGTAATTTGATGTAAACCGAAAACTCTTCTGAAAAAAACTTTTACTTTTTTATTAGACTCGTTTTTATTCAACTTTTGCATTTTTTGTTTCGCTGAGGATGAGTGACTTCGCCAGCATATTTGGTTTATGTTTTGTGGTGAATACAAACATTTGCTTTCTACATGATTCATTTGTACGACCTTTTACAATTGTAACAGGAAAAAACCATATTTGGTGGGGAAAACATATATATTTCAAGTGAGTCATGTACACCAGACATACATAAATCATAACAGATTTATAAAGCAATACAAATGTACAAACGTCTACTGCAGCCTATTTTGTCAGCATGATTCATGTTGTAAACATTTCGTATGGAAACCAAAAAGAATATTTATGTAAATTCGATGAGTATATTTTGCAATTTGTGCAAATTTAATATAAAAAACCAGTGAGCGGAGCAGTATAGTCGGACGGGGCCGACCATACGATACCCTACACAACTACCACGAACTCTAACTTTCTGAGGATGTTTATTCCGAGTCTGAGTAATATTTCGTGATATTTGCTAATCTAGCCCGATTAGAGGTCAACAACACCTCTTCCTTACACTATTCAGTACAGCCCTTCTAATTACTTGTCCAGATTCCCTTCACCATGGGTTATGTTGCGATGTTCGGCCTATTATTAGCATCGACTCAAAAAACACAAAAAATTATGTTTTAGGTCCACTTCATTCCAATATTATAATCTGACCATCTCCGAAAATTATAGGAGTTGTCCCTGACCATAACTGAATCCACATGGAAAATTTCAAAGCGATCTGCGCTATATTTCCGCCTTCTAGTGTGGTAATGGTTTACTAAATAATATATGAATACGTAAGGCAACAGGCAAAAATAATCGAGATAGACCCATGGGAAATGGGACCCATGAGAATATGCATAGAATCACTTTCTGAGTCGATTTATGCATGTCCGTCCGTCTGTCCATCTATCCATGTTAAATTGTGAACAAAGTACAGGTCGCATTTATGATCCGAATTAGATGAAATTTGGCACAGCTCATTTGTTTGGCCCAAGGACGAACCCTATTGAAAATGGCAAAAATCGGTTCAGATTTAGATATAGCTCCCATATATAGTTTCGCCCGATTTTAGGTAAATAGTCCACTAAAGTCCCTATATATCTATCGATTTGCACGAAATTTGGCACAGCGTAATAAATAAGGTCTAGAATGATGTGTGCAAAGTTTCGTGAAAATCGGTTCAGATTAAGATATAGCTCCCATATATATTTTCGTCCGATTTTATGTAAATGGTGTACCAAAGTCCCTATATATCTTTCGATTTGCACGAAGTAATATAAATTAGTAACTGGCAAGTTACCCTGAAATCGGTACAGATATAGATATATAACAAATACGCTACGTCTGTTAGGATACATATGTAGAATATACCCAAAGTGGTGAAGGGTATTATGTAGTCGGCCCAGTCCAACTTGACTACTTTCCTTATTGGCAATGATTTACTTTATTCTAAATACCAAATAACATTTTCCAACAAATTATTAAACACATTTTTCTGTATTATTTATTTATTTTTCCAATAATATAAAATTCTTGAAGTTATCTTTTTTCCCATCTAAATGATAAGATTGAGATATCTGCAAAATAATTTGCATTTAATTTTTATAATTCAATTATAAAAAATGCTCATGAAATGTATTATTTATTTGTTCTTTTCAAATTCCTGTATCTTTATAAAATGCATTTCATTGGTATTATTTATATGTCTCTGTGTAATTATTTAAAAATTTCAATTTAATTTATTTCCATGTGATTGCAATTAAATAGTATTTAAAAATATGTTGATGTATGGCATATCAACAATTTTTATGCAGGTTAAATATGTTTGTATTGATAATGTCTTCGTAGATAACAAACTTTTTAAACCCTGAGCCAAGTGGTGTGGATTCAAAATACCTTTAATCGGTCGGGACATTAAAATGGGAAATGTTTTGTTGCATTACACAGGTTAGAAAACTGACTGAGAAACTCCAACATACCAAAAATTCAAGAGGACATTAGTATGGGAGCTTTTTTAAAATACTCACTTAATTGAAAATTTTCTGGAAAGAATTTTTTTATTCAGCAGTAATACGATATGCCAAATTATGGCCACTTTGATGGATTGGACCAAAAACTAAATTTTTGTCTGATTTTCTGGTCGCTCTAGAGGCCGCAATTATAGCCCAAACACCGCGAATTTTTACATGGAGAAGGGGATTGGGCCAAAGAATGAGCATGTCTGTTTTGATAAAGATCGATCAACATTTAGCTGGTCAAATGGACCCTAACTTTTGTGTGAAAAATGACAAAATTTGTATTCTATTGCGTATATATTTAATCCTGAATGACATAGAGCCGAAAAGTTGATAGTATATCCAAGAGGAGTGGTTGACCTTTAAATTGATATCAATTATATTGTAACTCTCGGATGCGGGAGTTACATGTAAATATTTACAGGTGCTTACGTACTCAGATATAATTTAGTAACACATTACCACACTGGAGGCGGAAATACAGCGCGGATCGCTTTGAAAATGTCCATTAGGATCCAGGAATGGTCAAGGATAACGCCTATAATTTTCGGTGATGATCAGATAATAATATTGGGATGAAGTGGACCGAATACTTAATTTTTTGTGTTTTTTCTAGTTCATATATAATCCAAAATTGAAAGTCGAACATCATAACACAACCCACCGTGAAGGGAATCTGGACAAGTAATTAGAAGGGATTTACTGAATATTAGTAATATTTGTTGACCTCTAGTCGGTCAAAAGGGTGTAAATATAGCGAAATATTTTCCATGCTCGGTATATATAACCACAGAAAGTTAGATTTTCTGGAAGTTGTGTAGGGTATCATATGGTCGGCCCCGTCCGACTACTGGTCCGCTCACTGGTGTTTTATATATATTTATATATTTGTTATGTTCACCTAATGGTGAAGGGTATAAATATGTCGGCCTTACGCTCGTTCTCCTCTTTCTTCTTGCATATGACACACAAATAAAATAGCAAAATGAATCACTCATATAATATGCAACAAAAAGAAATGCACATTTACAAATCTCTTCATCATATTTATTATTATTGAGTTACTATTGGCACTATGTAAATCTATGATAAAGATTTTAATAAACGAAATATTTCCCTTTGCAAATAAAACACAACCGATCACTAAAATCTCCGCGCACAACTGAAGTTCCATGAGTGAAAGAAGGAGAAGAAGAAAAAGTGTGAGAAATTATATTGCAGTGAGTTAGAGAGTAATGCGGCTAGCCGATAGACTCCATCAAAGAGTAATTCTCCAATTGTTGCTTAGCAAGAGAATAGTTATTTATTGTGGGAGAAATTGTTTGTTGTTGCCCTCCGCAGTTATAAGAGCATTTGAAGTTGTTGTTGTACACTATGGAAGTAAAACAAACAGGTTTTGTTGGATAAGAAAGAACAATGCTATTTGTTTTTGTATTTTGCAATCATTATGGGTGTACAAAATAAAGTAAAGAGTTAATGCTCAGAGAGTAAAAAAGAAACCGCCATATGAAATGACTTACTATAAGAGAACACAGAGAACTAATTTATTGATACATGTAAACAAGGGTACCAGTTCCCATGCTTGAACAGCATTATTTTATACCCTCCACCATAGTGTGGAGGGCATATTAAGTTTGTTTTTCGTTTGTAACTCATCGAAATAATAATTTCCGACCCTTTAAAGTATATATATTATGGATCAGCATAAAATATTTCAGCATAAAATATTTGGCGATTTAAACATTTCCGTATGTATGTTGTAATCGCTCTAACGTCTAACCGAATTGAGATAGATCGCCAAAATTTGCAAAAAGTCGCCTTTTGTCGTTAAATGTATAGGCATATATTGAAGCAACTCCCCGAAATAAAACATGTGTACGTTGGTGATGGTCTCTCTACCATGCGTTGTCAATATCGGTCCACTTTTTGGGGTACTTGTGGTGGAGGGTATTCAAAGTTCGGTCCAGTCGAGCTTAAAGCTTAACCACTTTGGGGATACTCAACATATGTATCTTTACATATGTCATCTTTTCGAAGGAACATTGACATGAAATTGACAAACTTTACGCACGCTATTTGGTAGTCTTTACTGTTTAAAATGTAATATCAATCAGGCACCCATTGATTATTTGGTTTACACTCAACATGAATAGGTCGAAATTATATATGGAAGCTATGCTATATCTAAATCTGAACCGAATTCAAGGAAACTTGCCCGAGATTAATTTCTATTAATTTAAGTACGTTTTGCCAATCGGCCTTGCTATGGGTACACCATTTACTTAAAATCGGACGAAAATATATATAGGAGCTATATGTAAATCTGAACCAATTTCAAGAAAACTTGACACACTAAAGGTTACAGTAACTTGAGTACATTGTACGAAATTGTGTGCGGGTCGGCCAATCTTTGGGTCTTTAGTGCACAATTTACATTAAATCGGACGAAAATATATATTGGAGCTATATTGTAACCCGCCAACACTACTATTGGAGCTATATCTAAATCTGAACCGACTTTCACGAAAATTAGGACACATCATTCTGGACCCAATTCAGTACCCTATGCCAAATTTCGTGCAAATCGGAAGATATGTAGGGACTTTGGTGCCCCATCTACCTTAAATCGGACGAAACTATATATGAGAGCTATATTGAAATCTGAACCGATTTTCTCGAAACTTGGCACACATCATTGTGGACCTAATTCAGTATTCTGTGTCAAATGGGACTTTGGTGCCCCATTTACACTTTTTGTTTACAATTTTACATCTACAGATGGACGGACGGACATGCATAAATCGACTCAGAAAGTGGTTTTATGCATATTCTCAAAATGAACCGTGTTTCTATCTCGTTTTATTTTTGCCTGTTACAAACATATGCACAAAGACATTATACCCTGTACCACAGTGTGGTGAAAGTTATAAAAATGGCGTAATAAAACAAACTTAACAATTTTTTTTATTATTAAATTAATAACTAGCATGTCCACCGCTATTTTAGGTAACATTCAGAATACGGTTTGACATAGAGTATTCCAAATTTTGGACAGTATTTATACTGATATCTAATCAGCATTCTTTCACAGCATATTTAAGGTAATTTACAAAAGAAAACATTATGAAGAGTCATACGCCTTTGCCACAGGAATCATATACGTTTTCAATAAGATTACAGTCTGGTGTGCAAGCCATCCGTGGTAAAATATTTATATTTTTGTCAGAAAACCAAGTTTTTGTTTGCTTCGAGTCTCGATGGAAGCGTTATCCTGGAGAAAATTATATCCTTGTCCTATTTTGAATCAAAATCAGAATCCATTTTGGTGGACCCATCACAAGGTGGGAGCTTACATTCTTACATATGACTTCCAAACCATATGACTTCCCCCAGAAATTCGGCTTCAATCTTACCAGATGTTTTTTTATACCCTCCACCATAGTATGGAGGGTATATTAAATGTGTTTTTCCGTTTGTAACGCATCGAAATAATTATTTCCGACCCTATATAGTATATATATTCTTGATCAGCGTAAAATTCTATGACGATCTAAGCATGTCCGTCTGTCCGTCTGTCTGTCTGTTGTAATCACTCTAGCGTCTAAACGGATTGAGATAGATCGCCAAAATTTTGCATAGAGTCGTCTTTTGTCTGCAGGCAGGTCAAGTTCGAATATGGGCTTTATCGGTCCACGTTTAGGCATAGCTCCCTTATAAGGGTACCCTCCATATTTTCGGTGTTTTGGGGTTCTTGATCGCGTTTTTCAACCGAATTCGCTGAAATTTGGTACATTTGGTTCTTATTGGGTACTAAATGTCTCCACAGGAAATTATAAATATAGGTCCACTTATTCTGGTAGCCCCCATATAACGGTACCTCCTAATTTTCAGTATTTTGGGGGTTTTGAACGTATTTTTCCGCCGAATTAGCTGTAATTTAGTATTTTGAGTTCTTAATAGGTACCAAATCTCTCCACAACAAATTATGAACATAGGTCAATTTTTTCGTATAGCCCCCACTTTTCGGTATTTTGGGGTTCTTGAGCGCGTTTTTCAATCGATTTCGCTGAAATTTGGTACATTTGGTTCCTATTGGGTGCCAAATATCTCCACCAAAAATTATAAATATAGGTCCAATTTTTCTGGTAGCCCCCATATAAGGGTACCCCCAAATTTTCGGTATTTTGAGGTTCTTAACCCCTTTTTTTAATTGAATTCGCTGAAATTTGGTACTTTGAGTTCTTATTGGGTAATAAATCTCCCTATTAAAAATTATAAATAATGGTCCACTTTTTCGGACAGCCCCCATATAAGGGAACCACCAATTTTCGGTATTTTCGGGTTCTTGGGCTCGTTTTATAACTGAATTCTCTGACATTTTGTACATTGGGTTCTTATTTGGTACCAAATTACTCCACTAAAAATTATAAATATAGGTCCAGTTTTTCTTGTAGTCCCCATATAACGGTACCCCCAAATTTTTGGTATTTTGGGGGTTCTGATCGCATTTTTTCGACCGTATTGACTGTAATTTAGTACGTCGAGTTCTTATTAGGTAGCAAATCTCTCCACTATAAATTATAAATATTGGTCAATTTTTTCTGGTAGCCCCCATATAAGGGTACCCCCCAATTTTCGGTATTTTGAGGTTCTTGAATCAAATTCTTTTTATACCCTTCACCACACTGTGGTACAGGGTATTATGTCTTTGTGCATAGGAACCGAGATAAACACATGGTTCCTTTTGAGAATATCCATAGAATCACTTTTTGAGTCGATTTAACAGCGTAACAAATTAGGTCTAGAATGATGTGTGTTAAGTTTCCTGAAAATCGGTTCAGATTTATATATAGCTCCCATATATACTTTCGTCCGATTTAATGTAAATGGTGCACCAAAGTCCCTATATATCTTTCGATTTGCACGAAATTTGGCACATCGTAATGAATTATCTCTAGAATGATGTGTGTTAAGTTTCCTGAAAATCGGTTCAGATTTAGACATAGATCTCATATATATTTTCGTCTGCACTAAATTTGGCTCAGCGTAATGAATTAGGTCTAGATGTGTGTTAAGTTTCCTGAAATCGGTTCAGATTTAGAAATAGCTTCTATATCTGACCAACTGAAAAATTTAGTATCGGTTGCAGAATGACGTGTTTATGGTCCTTTAAAAATGCGACGTCTGTTAGGATTCATCTGTTGAATATACTCAAAGTGGTGAAGGGTATCATATAGTCGGCCCCATCCGACTTTACTACTTTCCTTACTGGTTTATATTAAAATAGTTATGAAATTTGTTCCGCGTTTTGGGTTTGGTTCTTAGACTCTGTTGTAACTATATCACCTGTGGAGGATATCGAGATAAAAAACTAGAACATAAGGTTCGATAATGAACTATATATGAACTATAACCCGTATTTAAACCTAGCCCCTGTGTGGGAGGTACCAGAAGGAGTGGACCGATATTCCCTATCTTCGAATTTGAACTAAGTTTGGAAGAAATAATATGATTGGCAATGTTTGGATGAAATGTAAGTTTTCTAAAACGGATTTGGTCCAAAGAAACATGGGGTCTAGAACCAATATTTCGATGAGGCACATTTTCACGGTGTAAACTGTATACACGCTCATTAGTCATAAGGCTGAGGGTATAATTATCCATTAAAAATTTCTGAAATTTGTATTATAGTTTACATAGAAATGTCGGTATAGGTTCACTTTCATTTCTAGTACCTGTCAGAATATTTATGGTGGAGGGTATACAAAGTTCGGCCCGGCCGAACTTAACGCTTATTCCCTTGTTTTTTTTTTAATTTTTATCACAGTGTGGTGAAGGGTATAAATATGTGGCAAGATGAGGCAAGGAAAAAATTATGTAGACTAGTGGACAGGCACACAGATTGTTGATTTCACATGAAATGAAGTTGCTTATGGGGTGGTGAACACGTGCAGGCAAAATAAGTAAAACTATTTTGACTGCAAAATAAATTCCCGTTGGTTTGGTAGATAAGAGAAGTAAATAGTTTTAAAAAATATGGGTTTTATCTTACTGAAACTTTGCTATATTTCAAGACCATGAGTCTTGTCAGTTGTATTAGGGCTATCATTAAACTTGAATCTGTTAATTTTTCAGTGCCAAATTTCTTTTCTTATCATAATTTTTAATATTTCTGAATACCTACTGCCAACTTGATCATATTTATTTTCCTCATAATTGTTATTTGCCATTTCCACGAAATATTTACAGCAAACCATGTATGTAGGTTTTTAGTTTGTTATCACTTTGGCTTAAATACACAATAACCATAAGCATGATTGTTGGAAGCAAACAATACAGTACTAAGACACCAACTTAGTAACACACAATGTGCTTGGAAAAGCAAGAAAACGCCAACAACAAAGTTTGTCAACACATAAACACCACACAACCACATACACATAAGGCGTATAAGGAAACAAACAAACCATACGATTACAATACGAAATGTAAATATTTTCCAGAAACAGTCCATAAGAAATAGTCAACAAAAATTTATTAACAACGCTTTAAATTGGTCCTTGAAAAAATATACTTTTACTAGGCCTTGAAAAAATATTCTTTAATAAATCCACGCCTTGTATTGGTCCTTGAAAAAATATTCTTTAATAAATCCACGCCTTGTATTGGTCCTTGAAAAAATATTCTTTAATAAATCCACGCCTTGTATTGGTCCTTGAAAAAATATTCGTTAATAAATCGACGCCTTGTATTGGTCCTTGAAAAAATATTCTTTAATAAATCGACGCCTTGTATTGGTCCTTAAAAAAATATTCTTTAATAAATCCACGCCTTGTATTGGTCCTTGAAAAAATATTGGTCCTTGAAAAAATATTCTTTAATAAATCCAAGCCTTGGATGATGGGTCCTTGAAAAAATATTCCTTAATAAATCCACGCCTTGGATGATGGGTCCTTGAAAAAATATTCTTTAAAAAATCCACGCTTTGTTTGAGTCATTGAAAAAATATTCTTAAAAAAATCCACGCCTTGTTTGAGTCCTTGAAAAAATATTCTTTAATAAATCCATGCCTTGTAATGGCCCTTAAAAAAATTCTTCAATAAATCCACGGATTGTATAGGTCCTTGAAATTCACGCCAATGGAAGTCTTTGAAAAAAATATTCTTTAAAAAAGTCATGCCTTTGGAAGACCATAAAATAAGCATTTGGAAACTTTTTGTATCCTCGCGATAATTCCTGGTATTTCCTAAGCCAATATGCCTATATATTGTGTTAGGAAATTCAACCACAAAAACTGCTACAAAACTTCTTCCAACACATTCATTGATGTTAAGGGTATTTATATTCCATATCCATTGTTATGTCCCCACTAACACACGCTCCCACATATTTGACTATGAGAAAGTAACCCCATTTCCCACTGTTGTATTTTGAAATAAAAGGGTTTTTAAAAACTTTTAAAGCGCCCATAGCAATTATAGTTTGAAAATCAATACCGCTTGGTGTGTGCAGAAGTTGATGCTGCCGTTGTTATTGTTGCCTTATGGCCTTTATGATTTTGGACTAGTTAGGCTTTGTGGGGCAATTTGGTAATACAGTACAGTAATCATTGTTTGCATCCAAAACCGCATTATAGTAACAGATTTTGAGAACAGTTTGTATGTTTTGCAACTTTATTCCTGTTGAGAACAGATACACAAACAAACTTATAAACTCACAAGAGAATTTAGTGGTCTTTGAAAAATATTTTTTTTTAAATCGACGCATTGCTTTGGTCTTTGAAAAATATTTAAAAAATTCCAAGCCTTTAGAGGACTTTGAGAAATATTTTTTTTAAAGATTCAAACCATTATATTTTTTAAGTCCTAATATTGGTTCTTTAAAAAAAAATGAAGAATTGACTCCAATAACAACTGTAGTACTTTTCAAATATGATTTTGACGTTGAAAAATATTTTTTTAATAATCAACGCCTTCAAATATATTTTTGACTTTGAACAATATTTTTTTATAAATTACGGGGTTTCATATATTGTTTTACTTTGAAAATTATCTTTTTAAATCCACGACTTTCTTTGGCCTTTGAAAAATAAAAATCTATACATATTTTTTTTAATCTACACCTTTTGTTGATTCTTCAAACAATTTTTTTTAAATACACGCCTACCATTGATGCTTATAAATATTTTTTAAACTATTCGTTTATGAGCCTAACAAATGGAGGGAATTGAGTCGTAACAAATTTACAAATTATTGAATCAATTTAATGCTATTTTCGGCATCCTTGTTTGACGACAGCAATTAACAGCAGGACTATTAAATTTGATTGATGACTTCCTAGCTGTCCATACAGTGCGGTCACTAGGCCAACAAGTTAATGTTTCATTTGACATATTTGGTAATAAATTAATACAATCGTACGTCAAAAAATAAATCACTGCCGGATGTGCACATTTGTTTTGTTAAAGATAAAAGAATATTATTTATACAGGAAAAACATTAAAATACACAGCAATTAATGAGTGTTTCTTATAACTAGCTATGTTCCAACATTGCCACCTGCTACTTATTATTATTTTAATACCCTTCACCACACTGTGGTACAGGGTATTATGTCTTTGTGCATATGTTTGTAACAGGCAAAAGGAAACGAGATAGACACATGGTTCCTTTTGAGAATATGCATAGAATAACTTTCTGAGCCGATTTACGCTTGTCCGTCTGTCCGTCCATGTATTTTTTTTGAACAAAGTACAGGTCGCATTTATGATTGCGACCTGTACTTTGTTCCACGGCCCAAGGACGAACCCTATTGATATTGGGAAAAATCGGTTCAGATTTAGATATAGCTCCCATATGTATTTTCGTCCGATTTAATATAAACGGTCCCTATATATCTTTTGATTTGTACGAAATTTGGTACAGCGTAATGAATTAGGTCTAGAATGATGTGTGTCAAGTTTCCTGAAAATCGATTCAGATTTGGATATAGCTTCCATATATATTTTCCTCCGATTGAAGGTAAATGGTGTACAAAAGCCCCTATATATCTTTCGATTTGCACGAAATTTGGGACAGCGTAATGAATTAGGTCTAGAAAGATGAGTGCCAAGTTTCCTGAAAATCGGTACAGATTTGGATATAGCTCCCATATATATTTTCGTCCGATTTAAGGTAAATGGTGTACCAAAGTCTCTATTTATACTTGGATTTGCCCGAAATTTGGCATAGCGTACTGAATTAAGCCTAGAACGATGTGTGTTAAATTTTGTGAAAATCTGTTCAGATTTAGATATAGCTCCCATATATTTTTTCGTCCGATTTTAGGTAAATAGTGCACCAAAGTCCCTTTATATGCTTCGATTTGCACAAAATTTGGCATAGCGTACTGAATTAAGTCCAGAAAGTTGTGTGTTAATTCTAATTGACTCTAGAATGATGAGTGGTGAGTTTCCAGAAAATCAGTCGAGATTTCCATATAGCTCCCATATAAATGTTCGTCCGATGTTATGTAAATGATGCACCTTCGATTTGCACGAAATTTGGCACAGTGTACTGAATTAAGTCTAAAACGATGTGTGTTAAATTTCGTGGAAATTGGTTCAGATTTTGATATAGTTCCCATATATATTTTCATCCGATTTTCGGTAAATAGCTTTCCAAAATCCCTTTGTATCCTTCGATTTGCACGAAATTTCGCATAGCGTGCTGAATTTAGTCTAGCTCTCATATATATTTTCGTCCGATTTTAGGTAAAGAGTGCAACAAGGTCCCATTATATTCTTCGATTTGCACGAAATTTGGCATAGCGTACTGGATTGAGTATAAAATGATGAGTGGTGAGTTTCGGGAAAATCAGTTTAGATTTCGAGATATCTCCCATATATATTTTCGCCCGATTTTATGTAAATGGGGCACCAAGGTCCCTATATATATATCCTTCGATTTGCACAACATTTGGCATAGCGTACTGAATTAAGTCCAGAAAATTGAGTGTTAATTTTCGTGAAAATCGTTTCAGATTAAATATAGCTCCCACATATAGATTATATTTTTAACAATGCGGCGTACCGAATAGCGTGTATAAATTTTGCTATAAATCGTTTTCCATAAATTTTCCCCATGTTACGCAGACGGCTCTAAATCTGCTCGAATGAAATTAAAGTTAGGATAGGTTGGAGAAAGAGGGAACATAGACATGCAATTGTTAGGATACATATGTACAATATACCCCAAGTGGTGAAGGGTCGGCCCAGTCCGACTTAACTGGTTACTGGTTAAATTTAACAAAGAAAATGAGCTACTTAAAGCATGGAAATTCATATCGAAATTAGTATTCTTCAGTATCCTTAGAAATGTACTAATAAAATATTTATTTTATTGTTATCTATGCTGTGTTGCTTCCAGCCATGCCCTTGAATTGTTAACTGGAAATAGGAATAGATTATTTATGTTGTTACTGTTATTCTCTGTTATTATATGCTGTAATAAAACATAAAACAAAATGGTATTGACTGGATAAGGCCACGGCCTTATGGATATCTAAGGCTTTAGGCCAACGTCAATACTACTGACCTTATTACATCATACAGTTGTTGTTGATGTCGATTGTTTTTATCTTCATGTAAAGACAACATAAATAATTGACAAAGATTTTTTCTGTCTTATCTGCGATATTCCAATGAAATTTTGTTTTATAGCTTTCTGGATTTTTTTTTCAATATTTACATTATTTTAAATGCAAACATATAAAAAATATTTACCCTAGTCGCAAAGAAGAAAACGTTAAAGGACCAAAGACGAACGGTGCCAAGTACCATACATCACTTTGGAGTATATGTAAGAAGAGCTCCTTAAGATCCGTATAGTAACCTACAGTAACATAAATCATACTGATATTAACCCCTCTTACCAAATGTTTATTATATATGTCCACAGGGCAGACGTCTTTAGAGAACGCTTGAAAGGAAACCGAACGAAATAAAATATTCAAACTAAATCCATAAAAGAGCCATATAACTGTACCCCTTGAATTTCTGTATTTTGGTGATTTAGCCACGATTATCATTGGGTAGAAACTTCCCATACAAAAAGAGAACAATAATGGTCCATTTATGGGAGTAGCCCCCATAGACTGTTATAGACGTTTTCAATCGATTTCGCTCTAATTTAGAATTTTGTGTATTAGGTACTATATCTCCATACCAAAAACTACCAATATCGGTCCACATTTAAAGGTACCCCCATACTCTATTTTGTTAGCTAGCTTGTTACAGAACGGGTTTTCCATAAGCCAAACATAAAAAAGATTTCCAAACGCGTCGGTCTTGTGAGCATCTCCTCCGATTTGAAAGACCATGTTCCGAGATGTTGTCTTCTACTTCGTCTTTCCATCTAATTCGTGGTCTTCCCTTTTTTGCGTGAACCATTACTTGGCTCATTTTAATATGTCGTTTGAGCTGTGGCATCTTCATTCATTCTCACAACATAGCCTAGCTAACGTAGTCGTTGCAGCTCAATACGACTGACTATGTCGATTTCCGTGTATAGATAGTAAAGCTCGTGGTTTATTCGATGCTGATATTCACCGTCGATGCAGATTGCCCCGTAGATATTTCGGATAATCTTTCTCTCAACCACTCCAAGAACTGCCTCATCAGCTTGCGCAATTACCCATATTTCAGGTCCATATAACAGCACGGGTAGTATTAGCGTCTTGTAAAGGGTAAGTATGGTCTGGCGGGAGGTCACCTAGTTTCTAGACTGCGTACTTAGTAGCATCTGTTGGCCATCAATATCATTCTCCGAATTTCAAACCTGACGTCATTAGTTTTATCTATGGCGGTAACAAGGTATATACATAAACATGGTAGTTAGCAGCACCAGATTCAAGCATCTCGATATATAAAAGGCCACCTGAATTTCTCCTGATCAAGCAACGAGAAATCAAATTGACTTTGTTGTGATAGGCAGAAGGCATTCGTCCAAAACTTTAACTACCTGGAAGCTGTAGTTCTCAAGTTCCACAGTTGGTCCGAGTCTACTGGAGGTATTGCGCTTTGATACCTTCAGCTTGGTATTCTCGCCATTTACTGCCAGTGCCAGTTTGGCAGACTCCTTCTCAATTCGTTCAACTATGGCATTTACCGCTCGCAACGTTTGACCCATTATGTCGATGTAACAAATTCTGTTTGGTGTACAGAGTACAATTTCTGTTCACCTTTACTTCTCGTATGACCTTTTCCAGCAGGATGTTAAAAAGATCACACGACAAACTGTCACCTTGTCTGAATCCTCGTTCGGTATCCGGTAGGTCCTTTCTGACGTTCCTCTATAGTTGGCGCATATCGTCTTGTCTCCTATTTTGTGCACGGAACACATGACGGGACAGGTTCCAATCTTTCGGCATGCATTCATCTAGCCAAATAGTACTAATCAGCTGGTGCATGCTCCTTACCAGCATCTGACCACCAGTCTTGGTAACCCATTGGCTCCTGGTGCTTTATGGTTCTTCAGCCGATTAATTGCTCTTTTGACCTCATCTTGACCGGGGGGAGGTCAGTGTCCATAATTCTTCAGAGTCGTTGCTTGGTGTTTATCATCCCCTATGCCACCCATAATTTTGGTATTTTGGAGAGCTTGGTCACATTTTCATCCGAAATGTTTGTAATTTGGGATTGCTCAATCAATATCAGTAAGTGGTCAAAAAGTGCGGATATTGAGGATTTTGGAAATGTTTTTCAATGTACTTTTGTATGTTGGGTTCTAATTGTCAAAAATTATCAATATGGATCCTGTTTGTTGGGTACGCCCAAAATTTCTGTATTTTTAGATTTCGAGCGCAGTTTACAACCGATTTGGTATTTTTATTTATTTTTCTAAAAATTATTTATATTCGAATTATTTTGGAGATAGTCCACATATAATCCAACTTTTGCCCCAAGAGTTTGTAGCACATCGAAATATTTTTCTCGACAAGTTGAATCTGTCCAATGTAATTGGTAAACATGATACAGGCCATAATTATGGACCAATTGTCACGAAATTTTCCAAGTAGGAAAATGTAGTTTTCTGACCATATTTCTTCAACTGTCACAAATTCAATTCGGAGCGTTATGGTCATATGATAACGGGCTCCTTTTACTTTTTATCAAAGAATATGTCTTGGAGGATATGTGTTTTCAACAAAACGGTGTCACATTCAACACAACTCGATCAAATATGGTTTTACTGCAATATCCATTGGCCGCCGATATCTTGAGTTTTGACTCCATTAGATTTTCTATGGGGCTAGGCGAAAAACCGTGTTTACGCATACAAACCTGGGTTAATTTGGGACGCTGCCAACTTTCATCTCTATAGGACAAATATTGAAACGTTGAACTATTGTGAAATCAGAAGAAAAATCATATTTGTCGCTTATTTACTGCTAGACCGGCATAATTGAAAAAAAAAAAATAAATTTTGCAGAAATGCGTTTTAGGTTTTTAATCGACTCGGACAGAACAGAGAAACTTCTACAGAGTTTTAAGGGATACTCATTTGCATTTTTATTTTTTACATATAGTCTGATACAGCAAACAAGACAGCACCATTTTGATGGTAAACCCTGTCAAATTTCATGTTATACAAAGCATTAGCTTTTAAAGAAATCAATTAAAACCATCGCCTACGAATTATACGTCCTACATCAAAATTCGTAGAATAAATATTTAGAATTAATATTGAACACAACCATCTCCTACTTTTCTTGCCTATTTAACATTGCGACATTGTTGAAGCATAGATATTGGTGATGACAAACAGAATTGAAAATATGAAGGCGATTATCTTAAGCAGACATTTTTACAATGAAAACTGCAAGTTGGGCCTTTTTATGAGAGTCTTTACAAATATTATGGAAAACTGGTTAGTGTCAGTACTACATTTAATATACTCGGAAAGGCATAACATATTTGGCAAAGAATCCAGATGTTCATATCAAAGCGAGTACTTCAATGAGGACAATACGCTTACCTATATTCAAGTGGGATGATGTTCCACATTAAGAAAATGAAAACGTCATAATAGTCACGTCACAAATTTATTCATGCAACCTTGTCTCCAAATACGTGAATAACTTTGGGGTGTTTGCTACAATATATCAATCAAGAGTTACGGAGTTGTTCCAGGAAAATGTCGAAAACACAGTTGTAAGACACTTTAAAGCAATAGTTGAACCTTGAACTTTTAATAACTTGGGTGATGGATATGAGAAAGCATTCGTGACAGAGGTGAAAATTATTAATAAGTAAAAACGTCGTTAAGTTCGACTGGGCCGAACTTTTTATACACTCCACCATAAACGAAAATGTAAATCGAAGCTATACAACAATCTGAAACCAGACAGACAAATTGTAGGACATACCAATCCCAAGAATATTCGTACAAGTTACAAATGGGATCAGCCCGTTTCCTTTCGTACCTGTACCACAGTATGTTGAGGGTATAATAAAAGTCTGACAAATCCTTAATCATCAACAAATTTTAAACCTATCTACATGGCTTGTGGGTAAATGACATTAAAACCAACACCACATTGCTAACTTCCAAATTGCTCAAAATCCATGATTGAAGCTATGGCATACATAGCTTAGATATAAAACTTTTAACAGCTGTGCAAGATAACAACTGGTAAAAGAGCATAATTGCATTCAGTACTAAAACGATAGTACAAACAACCAACATTCTGATGAATAATTAACATCAATTTCATTACTTATACACAAACGTACGCACACACACACACGCTTACAACTCTTCTTAATCCCATTGCAGTACACCTTCGAGGGATTTTATCACAGACAGGTGCTCATGTGTATGTAAGGTGTACATGAGAATTCATTACACCACAAAAGATTTTGCTGGTGATAAGAGTAACTCCATGCCACATGCTTTCATCATGAACGACAGGAAGAAACATTTCATCAACCTGAAGAGTATAGTAGTTGCTTGAGGTTTAATTCCCTGTAGGTTACCATGATACTTGCCGTTTTGGGGTGGTTAGAGCTTAAACGTCGCATAATTGAAATAATCACATTAGTTTATGTAATATTCGTTGTATCTCGCATACATTTGTGGCATTACACTTAAGACAATTCAAATTCGTAGTATACATAATATGCATATACAACTGTAGCTGTTAATATAATTGAGGTAACATAACCATAAAAACGAAATGAAATTCAAAATGAAAGGAGGAAACATAACCACGCCTTGCATTGGTCCTTGAAAAAATATTCTTTAATAAATCCACGCCTTGCATTGGTCCTTGAAAAAATATTCTTTAATAAATCCACGCCTTGCATTGGTCCTTGAAAAAATATTCTTTAATAAATCCACGCCTTGCATTGGT
>NW_026875994.1:0-19153 GCF_032173495.1 Musca vetustissima
AGGACAGACATTTGGGGTTCTTTTATGACATTTTTTTATAATCGGAATATTAATTACAATGATAAATTATATAAATTATATTTATATATGTTAAGTTCGCCCGGCCGAACTTATTATACCCTCCACCATGAGGATGACATCCAAAATATGTGAAATTAATGGGGGCTCCTAGGAGAAAACACATGTTATGAAAGAACTTTGAATATACCGAAAAAAGGTGTGTGAAATTGGAAGGGTTAGCGCTTTTTTTGGGACTACACCAAAACGGGGATCAATACGGATCATTTTGGGTAATGAAACAATTTTTAGTATAGAGATGTTGAGGTACCGTTATATTCATAATTTTTGGTACATATACAATATAACACAATACGATGATAACATAAATTAAAAAATTACAGACAATTTGATTGAAAAACGTGTCCAAAAACTTAAAAAATACCGAATATTGAGGTATTAATTTAATATTTTAATTTTTAGTATGTGCATGTGCTATACAATGAGAACCTCAAATACTAAATTACAGCCAATTCGGTTGAAAAACGTGTCCAAAATCTTCACAATACCGAATATTGGGGGCTAAGGTGGTATATTGGAAGCAAGTAAATACGTGGATAAGTTCAGCCCGGCCCACCACAGCGTGCTTTCAAAATTTCCAAAATTCCTTAAAGCATTGTGCGATAGAAGGTATTTTATCACCTAAAAATAATGTTTTTAGTTACAAATCCACTGGTTTAAAAATTTGGGTAACAACTTCAGCATACCGAAAATTAAACGAGACATTTGCATGGGGGTAATTTTAAAATATTAGCCCCCATAAAAATGATTTAGAACAGTAATACAACATTTGTTTCAATGAGACATGTACAAAATTGTCGAGGAGGCAGAAACCTTTAATAAACCATACTTCTACTTTCTTAACATTCGCCCTTTGACCTACATTTTAGGCAATGAAATAAAATCATTCATTTACATTAACGTTCTATGGATTTCAAAACAATTTCAATCCTTAAGGGATCTAACTCCCCAACTAAATTTAATTCCAGCACACAATAAAGTACTGCAATAAAATAAATGCATTTTTTAAATACATTTCAGTTGTAAACGAGATGATGAAGTTCATACTTGTTTTTATTATTATCATTTTCGTAAAGGACGCACAACCGAATTCGATAAATCAAGTAATCGACCAAATTCAAAATGAATTGGATATTTATACCTTGTTACTGTTTGTTAATCAAGAAACCTTCGATGTCTTGGAAAGTCCAAATCTACCACAATTGGTAATAGGCGGCAATGAAACAGCCAAGGATTTAAGAAGATCTCAAGGACAACGAGTTTTAAGTTTTATTCGCTTGGATGTATTCGGCCTCGAAGATTTGAATGAATTTATAAAACCTTCGTTGTTGAATCTCCATTTGGCTGATGTCTTGTTTTACACGAATTCAACGGAATTGGAAGAAGACGAATGGCATTGGTTGTTTCAGTGGTGTTGGACGGAAGGATTCTGGCGTGTCCTGTTAATGAATGCAGCTGAAATGTATCTCACCATGGATTCAATACCAGAAATGAATATTAAAAGTGTCAATTTGAATGATTACATTGTCATGAGGAAAAATCGCGTTGTAAATCTGCAGGGTTATCCCGTAAAGGTTGCAGTAGGCAGCAAACCACCTCGTGTTAACGCCTTTTTCGACGAAGAAGGTAATCTACAACTGGGTGGATATTATGGTCACATTGTCAGTATGTTTATCTCTCGGTTCAATGCCACCATGGATTACGTCATTATGCCCAACATGTCGTCATACTCGATACTAAGTTGTATAGAGTCGATTTTGGAACAAACCTCGGATATTTGTAGTGATGCCATACTGTTTGGCAATGGCATCGAGACCACCCGACCTTTGCATGTGGTGTCCAGTCATTTGGTGGTACCGTTCGATAAACCTCTGGAAAACTACAATTATTTTCGCAAACCATTCACCATCGATGTGTGGATTTGCATTGCAATTAGTTTTATTTCGACCATTGTTTTGCTGATTCTGATCGAGTACAAGGAATATGGTCAGTTGCGGTTGGTCAATAGTATTTTCACCACATTTTCTAGTCTAATATGTGCATCATTCAGTGTGGAACATCTGCCACCCATATATCACTATGGTGTTGAGACAATTTGTTTTCACCGAAGAGGAAGCTGTGAGGAATATGCAGCTACTAAATACGGACTATGTATATTTTGGCATTAACGCTGAAACTGATTTCTTCTTGTACCAGCAAAAGTATTTATCACGTCCTCGCATGAAGAAATTGGAGGACGAGGCCGTGACAACTGATATTGGAGAAATTCCAATGAGGGCATATTGGCCGTTGCAGGATCTTCTAATGTCTCATATGGAAAATATTTTTGCCAGTGGAATTACAATGTACCTGGAGACGGAAACCTTTGAGGAGGGCATACGACAAGGGGATATATCATTTATACCCAACAGGGATTTATATGTGGAGCCATTGTCGTTGGAATATTTTGTGTTGTGTGGTTTACTCTTGGCTGGTGGATACTCAATCTCATTTTTGTGTTTTATTATTGAAATTGTTGTCAATAAATATCGTGGACGAAAATAAAGCTAATATAATGGAGTGCCTACTTCTCAATTATTAATTGGTCGTGTAATATATACGGTTGTAATTATTTTATGGGAATTTAGTCCACAAGAGAATACATCTGAAGAAAGCCGAAAGCAGAATAAAGTGCCATTCCGGAACATCTTTTTGTATTCCCGACAGAATACAATTGTGATTTGTAGTTATTGCGATTTGTAGATTAACTGTACAGGCCGATATATATAATTTCAAAACCAAACAACTTAGGAGTAGTAGCAAAAATTCAAGGCGCTGTAGCAAGTATTGTGATCTCTATTATGATTTGAATAGTCCAACGGACAGACATAACTAAACCTCAGAAGAATATTTCGATATGTTGCAAATTGAACGACAAATTAAATCTAAAAAGAAACGATACATTTTGATCAAAATGACCCATCTATATTTGCATCAATAATCCGTCTCAGATAAAGAGTTATATATTTTGTAGTTTCAAAAGAATGAAATTAGAATTCGATATCTGTCAAATTAAATTCTTGAACTTTTTTTAATTTCAGTTGAAAGTTTGATATTGACGTGAATCGATCGCTTAACTTTCGGGAAAGCATAAAAATTTTCAAAACCTGTTACAAAAATTATGATTTTGCTACATCCATATCGTTCTTTAAGTGGAGATTATTCGAATTCTGAGAACCCTTAAGTTATCAAAGAGAGGCTATTACATTCAGAAAAGTTCGCTATTTCGTCTGAATTTGTGATTGTACCTTAGTTTTTCGAAAACGACGATGGACTGTCAATTCGGAGCGTTATTGTCATATTATAACGGACTTTTTTTGTCTGCTACGAGTATTTAAGAAGACGACTTGGGGAATATGTGGTTTTAATAAGACGGTGCCACATAACACACAACTCGATTGAATATGGCTTTATTGCTAGAGACATTCTAGAATGTTTGGTATTACAAAAGGAATATATAGGTCCACGTGGTGTAGCCCCCATATATGGATAAGCTTCATTTGAAATTAATTTTTTCGAAGTTTTAAGACGGTGGTATATATGTTGAAAACTACTTCGAACATATTTCCAATAACCACAACATAATACATCACTCCTTTTCTTATCAATTTCAACCAGGATTAACAATTTTTGAAATCCATAAAATACTCATAGCCGCCTAGATAGAATAGACGATCACAACGAAAGTTGTACAGATTCCAACAAGGACGTAGGATCTGTTGGGAAGTCTAAATTCAGACGAATTTAGAGCCTTTGGATTATAAGTTGCCGGCAAAAGCAACAACTACAACACATACAAAATATACGAACAACACCACAAGTATACGCTTTATACTCACGTGATGGTACGCACAAGTAAAAAGAATAATATTCACTTTTTTATACCCTTCACCACGCTGTGGTACAGGGTATTATGTCTTTGTGCATATGTTTGTAACAGGCAAAAATAATTGAGATAGACCCATGGTTCCTTTTGAGAATATGCATAGAATCACTTTCTAAGTCGATTTATGCATGTCCGTCCGTCCGTCCGTCTGTCCGTCTGTCTGTCTGTCCATGTTAAATTGTAAACAAAGTACAGGTCGCATTTATGATCCGAATTGGATGAAATTTGGCATAGGTCACTTATTCGGCCCAAGGACGAACCCTATTGAAATTGGGAAAAATCGGTTCAGATTTAGATATAGCTCCCATATATATATTTAACCGATTTAATGTAAACGGTCCCTATATATCTTTCGATCTGCACGAAATTTGGTACAGGCTAATCATTTAGGCCTATAATGATGTCTGCCAATTTTCGTTAAAATCGGTCCAGATTTAGATATAGCTCCCATATATAGTTTCGTCCGATTTCATGTAAATGGTGCCCCTAAGTCCCTATATATCTTTTGATTTGTACGAAATTTGGCATAACGTACTGAATTAAGCCTAGAGTGATGTCTGCCAAGTTTCGTGAAAATCGGTCCAGATTTAGATATAGCTCCCATATATAGTTTCGTCCGATTTCATACAAATGGTGCCCCAAAGTCCCTATATATCTTTTGATTTGCACGAAATTTAGCATAACGTACTGAATTAAGCCTAGAGTGATGTCTGGCAATTTTCGTGAAAATCGGTCCAGATTTAGATATAGCTCCCATATATAGTTTCGTCCGATTTCATGTAAATGGTGCCCTAATGTTCTTATATATCTTTCGATTTGCACGAAATTTGGTATAACGTACAGAATTGAGCCAAGAATGATGTCTGCCAAGTTTCGAGAAAATCGGTCCAGATTTAGATATAGCTCCCATATATAGCTTCGTCCGATTACATGTAAATGGTGCACCAAAGCCCCTATATATCCTTCGATTTGCACGAAATTAGGCATAACGTACTTAATTGAGCCCAGAATGATGTCTGCCAAGTTTCGAGAAAATCGGTCCAGATTTAGATATAGCTCCCATATATAGTTTCGTCTGATTTCATGTAAATGGTGCCCTAATGTTCTTATATATCTTTCGATTTCCACGAAATTTGGTATAACGTACTGAATTGAGCCTAGAATGATGTCTGCCAAGTTTCGTGAAAATCGGTCCAGATTTCTATATAGCTCCCACATATAGTTTCGTCCGATTTCATGTAAATGTTGCACCAAAGTCCCTATATATCTTTCGTTTTGCACAAAATTTGGCATAACGTACTGAATTGAGCCTAGAGTGATGTCTGCGTTGTTTCGTGAAAATCGGTCCAGATTTAGATATAGCTCCTTTTTATTATAGATTGATTTTAAGTAATTGACGCACCAAGAACCAATAGGAACAAAACGTTCTGAAATTAGTCTAACCTTCTGTCACAAGTTTGTTTGAAATCGCTTAATATTTGGATAGAGCTTCCATATATATTTTCGCCCGATTTCAAGTAAATTGGGCATCAAACTCCTCATGTTAGTCAGTTTGTCATCAAATTTTGCACAACGTACAAAATTGAGCATAGAATTATGTAGTTGCGTTTTCTAGAAGTACAGACATAGCCCAACGGATGACCCATTTATATTTGTTTGAAGTCGATTTACATACTTTATGGATAGATCTACGTAGATTAACATTTAGATAAATATCACATATTTTATTTCATCCAATTTCATGCTAATAGTCCAGTTTAATATACCCATAGCGGTTAAGGGTATCATATAGTCGGCCCCGTCCGACTTTACTACTTTCCTTACTGGTTTTGTGCATATGTTTGTAACATGCAAAAATAATCGAGATAGACCCATGGCTCCTTTTGAGAATATGCATAGAATCACTTTTTGAGTCGATTTAAGCTCGAAATTTGGCACAGCGTAGCAAATTAGGTCTAGAATGATGTGTGTAAAGTTGCCTGAAAATCGGTTCAGATTTATATATAGCTCCCACATATACTTTCGTCAGATTTAATGTAAATGGTGCACCAAAGTCCCTATATATCTTTCGATTTGCTCGAAATTTGGCACAGCGTAGCAAATTAGGTCTAGAATGATGTGTGTTAAGTTTCCTGAAATCGGTTCAGATTTAGATATAGCTTCTATATCTGACCAAATGAACAATTTAGTATCGGTTGCAGAATGACGTGTTTATGGTTCCAATTTCATTTTACTGGTCCTTTAAAAATGCGACTTCTGTTAGGATTCATCTGTTGAATATACTCAAAGTGGTGAAGGGTATCATATAGTCGGCCCCGTCCGACTTTACTACTTTCCTTACTGGTTTAATTATTACAATACTGTCGGGCGACAGATTTATTGGGTTTAATTTGGATAGTTGGGGTTTTAGAAAAAAGGGATCAAGAAGATCTTTATAGTTACACTACTTTTAACAAGAGTGAATAGAGATGGGCGGAAATCGATTTTGTTCCCCTTTCTGAGATGGGAGGACACCGATGACTACAGGTCCAACTCGATGAGGTCGTCATCGGTGTCCATCGGTGTGGTACCCACGTACGGCTTGATGGCAGTCAAGTCCGTCAATGAATTTACTATTCGTCATTGTTGCATAAATCTTTTTTAGATATTTAACTTGAAATTCACTTTTTATCTAAACCTACAAAGTTGCCTATTTTGAGCTCCTGCTCCAATATTTGTCCGATTGGGACAAAATTTTGCACGTAGTACTGAATTAGTCCAGACTGATGTTAGCGAAGTTTTGTTAAAATCTGTTCAGATTTACATAACGATTCAGATTTAGATATAGCTCCCATATATAATTTCTTCCGATTTTATGATGCACCAAACTCCCAATATTTGTCTGATTGGGACAAAATTCTGCACAGATTGCTGAAGTTTTGTTAATATCAGTTCAGATTTAGATATAGCTCCAATATATAGTTTTGACGGATTTTTTGTGAATGATACACCAAATTCCCAATATTTGTCCGATTGAGCAAAATTTTGCATACCGAATGCAATTGAGGAAAATATTATGCATGTCTTATATATATTTTCGATCGATTTTATGTAAATGGTGCACTCAAGGGCCAGTGTTTGTTCGATTTACAATAAAATTTGGTAGATCGTATTAAATTGAATATAGAGTGATAACGTGTATTTATATATAGCTCCCATACATAATTTTACTCGACTTCATACAAATGGTACAACAAAGAATCCAAGTCAGTCCGTTAGATATGCAATTTTTCATTGATTTCAGAATGGTATGTGTTTTTTCTATTTGGTTCAAATATCTATGTAGATAGCACACTTAATTTCGCCCGATTCCATCTTAATGGTACTCCAAAGATTCTATGTGTGTTCTATCTACAGGATATTTTATATATTAATATCTCTTGTATGTACCCAAAATGGTGAAGGGTATCATATAGTCGGCCCCGTCCAACTTTGGATCCTTCCATACTGGTTTAAAAGTATCTTTATAAATGACATAAACGCAATGAATATGTAAGGTATTTAAAAAAAAACATACAAACATATATACTCATCTACTTCTAAGCCAGCTTCGGCAAGAATATCACCCTTCTGGGTTATATGTACAGCAGTCACTCTCATTAATAGAATAGGTGAGGTTTTTACCCGACGCTGGTCTTAAATTACATATAAATACAGTTCTATTTAGTGCACTTACCAACATAGTTGCGGCTTTCGCTTTTACGAAATGGTGTTTCATTCGATTCTGATTTGGATGTTGACGACATTTGTTGTGACATTGATAGAAATAATGCGCTGTCGTTGTTGCTAACAGAAATTATAAAAAATAAAATAAAAAATAATTCTGCAATTGTTCACAAATATTGCAACAAGGCGAATCACTGTCTGTTTCTATTTCTGGCAGCTTATTATGATGATGATCTGTTGAATTGTCGTAGATGTACGTACACACGTTTATGTTGGCTTTGTTGTTAATGTATTTCATGTGAGTAGCGCCCGTATGTCTTCTAAAATAGGAACGCTAGTTTCGATTTTAATGTTTTTTTTTTTTTTTTTTTTTTTTTATTCGTTGGTATTTTGCTTGACAAGCAAATGACCTACATAGTTTTAAATTGTATTGAAATATATGTAAATGTTTATCTTTTTAATATAAAGTTACAGTAAGTTCATCTAGTAGAAGAAAGAAAATTGTCAATGTATATTAATAATTGAAATTTTGGTTCATTCTGCAAATAGCGTGGAATGTTATTTGATAAGCAATTCTATACAATATACTCGTAAATATAATATGAAAATCTGACCAAAATGATTTGCTTACACTCTCGATTATAGTAGAAGAAAATTGTTGGGGTTTTGTTTCCAACTAATTGACTATAATATGTTGTTTTGGTTTGTCCTATATTAGTAAATCTTCCTACTAAATATTAACCTTTTAGGGAAGCCCCCATATAGCGGTACCTTCCAAAGATCGGTATTTTGGGAAGCTTGAGCACATATAACCAATTTGGGAGCAATTTAATAGTTTACCATATAATTTTTACAGTTATCAACATTGGTCCATGTTTCCGGGTAATGGTAATCTCCATTATTCTGTATTTTGGGTGTTTTCGGCACATTATTTAACTGAACTGGCTCCAATTTGACTTTTCAAAATCACCTTATGTGGGGCTATACCAAAAACTTGGACATATATAGGCCATTTCCAATACCTAGCATCCAAGGAAGAGTAACAATGCTAAATGTTTAGTTGGAAACTTTGCTACCCATTTAGAAACCAAAGTACTGTGAAATTGTAATTAGGTTGAAATCTTGTCTAAAATACCCAATATTGGGGGTTCCATTATATAGGAGCTATACTATGAGTTGCGAGCTCTATTGTGATTTCAACATACGGTTGATAAGTCTAAGACGACAAAAAATTTAATTTATATTTTTGTAGGATCCCATGTGGATATGCTGAGGTGTTGCAAATAGAATGAAAAAAGTATTATACATTATACCTTATGGTGAAGGATATAAAAAGGTGCGGGACTCTTATATGAGAATATTTCAAAACATAGACCTATATATAGCTTTCCCTCATAGAACCAGGTATGCCAAATTACCATACTTAAAAATGCCAAAAATTGGATATAGTAGCAATGTATTTGCAAAATATTAATAATATATCACAAAATACTGAAGGCTTTAAAAATGTGGACAAGGCTTGAACGTCATAGAATTTTACTCTGAGCAAAATAGTGTCGAAAACGGAATGACAAATATACCCTTTACAGTGGAGAGCTTTTTTTCAATTATTTCGTGGTTCTAAAATTCATGTCATATTTCAGAACAGCAAAATATATTTGAAACACACGGTGTATTTTGAGCACAATATGATTTTCTTAGTTTTACATTTCACTTGAGCACATCTGATAGTTATGTAGATATTCACGACATGTGTATGTAGCACGCGTCACTTTACAATTTTATGTTGATGAGGTTTTTTTCTGTCACAGAATAATGATATTTATTTTTTTCATTTATTTTGGTATGACAGATGTTTGAAACCTCTTTTTAGACACTCAATTCTATTTGGTATAACATCACACACTGTTTACGTCTTCACACATTGCACCTTTTGCAAAAAAAAAATACTAATTTACTAATACAATCATATATTATTGTATATCATTTATGCACATGGCGTATGCGCGTGCAGAACCTCCAAGCGAAATAACATCTAAAAAAATCATCTTTTGACCAATTATTTGCATCTGAGTGCTGCTACTTCTGTTGTATGCAAAATTGTTGTTGTTACCAGAAAACAAAGAGTTCTACCGAACGGCCACTAAACGTCCATCATATGGTTGGTTGAAAAGTAATCTCGATATATATTTTTTATCTCCTCCTGATCATATTAAATATCACCCATTATTATTTAACAATGTTATTTTTAATTTTTTATTTATAATTTAATATGCCGCTCGGTGCATTTTTTTCGTAACACGCTTAATGAAATACACCACTATCAGCAACAACACCACCACTAACACTTGTCCACACCGGCTTTTACATATCGGCCATATGTTTTTTGTCAACGCTAGACAGAATTACGTTATTTTGTTTTGCTCACTTTCCGTGTGTTTCAGTTTGGGTGTGTGTGTGTGTGCTGTTGTTTGTAATAGAGTGCGTATGAGTATTTGTTATTGTGTGCTCTCGCCTATATGTTTCCGTGTTTACTGTGTATGTGTGTGTGTGTGTTATGGCAACCAAATGAACCCTTTAGTGCAAAGTGCATTTATTCGTTTGCCATAAAACACGCTTTTTTCAAAGTACCGTTCGCAACTGAGCTCGTTTTTTAGGCGAGCAAATACTTTTATAGATTCGCCAAGTTTCCAACTGGCACTTGTGCAGTTTTTTATTTTGCTTCTGTTCGTTGTTGTTCTTGCTGCTTTTTGTTAGTTCTGGTGTTCGTTTCTCTGGCAGTTCTGTTAGTTGGGCTCCTGTTGTGTTTCTTCCTCTTTGATTGTTGGGATTGTTGTTGTTGTTGCCGTTGTTCTTTGTTGCTTGACTGTTAGTTTGTGCAAAAGGTTATTTGAGCTTTCGACGGATTCACTGTTGTTTGTTGACTACCAGCCAGAGCCAGTTTATGGTGACGACCGAACACAACATTTGTTGTCCTCTCCCGTTTTTGTGCTGTTGTTGTTTGTTTTGTTTCTTGCGCAGAAAGGTGAGTTCAATTTTGGGTTGCCATTGCAACGTAAAGGCAAACATATTTACAACAACAACAACAAAAATACTGCATTGAATACCCAACAACCAACCAACTGTGTTTTGGCCACTGACACCGGCAACAACAAAAACAACATAAACAGCACCGACACCACCATTGTATGCAGTCTGCAAGTTATACCGCTTCGTTTGTGGTCAGTTGTCTCAACCCCCCATCGGGCTTTTGAGTGGCGCTAGTGTCATTATATCTGTCTACCACTTTCGTTGCACAGCAAAATGAAAACGAAAGTGGATGTGAATGTGTCTGTCTTTGTTGTGGCAAAAATTCTTTCCTACTCAAGTGAGGAGTAAACAATTGAAGGTATTTACGCTGTAAGATTTATTGCTGTTCTCTTATTATAAATGCCCTTTGATTGCATCAGAACACATCCGACGAATTCCAATGGTCGTGGGTGGGGCTGGGAGGTGGTAAGGTTTCACTTTTGTTTAATTTCCACAAACACATTTTAAAATATAAAAATGTTGGCAATAAGAAATTTGTGTGTACTAATATAAACCAAAAAAAAGTAATATAATAAATCAATGAGCGGAGCAGTATAGTCGGACGGGGCCGACCATACGATACCCTACACAACTACCACGAACTCTAACATTCTGAGGATGTTTATTCCGAGTCTGAGTAATATTTCGTGATATTTGCCCCCTTATGCCCGCTTAGAGGTCAACAACACCTCTTCCTTACTTTTTCGAATATGCAGTACAGTCCTTCTAATTACTTGTCCAGATTACCTTCACGGTGGGTTGTGTTGTGATTTTCGGATTATACTCGACTCGAAAACACACAAAAAATTAAGTTTTCGGTCCATTTTATCCCAAAATTTTAATCTGATCATCACCGAAAATTATAGGCATTGTTTTTGACCATAACTGGAACTTCATGAAAAATTTTACAGCCATCAGCGCGATATTTTCCCTTCTAATGTGGTAATGGGTTATTAAATAATATCTGAAAACGTAAGCACCTGTAAATATTTGACTGTAACTCCCACATCTGAGTAGATACATCACTATATTTGGTATCAATTTAAAGGTCAACCACTCATCTTGGATATGCTATCAACTCCTCGGGTCTACATCCTCCAGGAGTAAATATATATGCCATAGAATACAAATTTTGTCATTTTTCACACAAATGTCAGGGTCCATTTGACCGGCTAAATATTGACCGATCTTTATCAAAACATGCATGCTTATAATCTGGCCCTATCCCCTTCTCCATGCAAAAATTTGAGGTGTTTGGGCCATAATTGCGGCCTCTGGAGCGACCAGAAAAACCGACAAAAATAATCTTTTTGGTCCATTTCATCCCCTAAATATTAACCGATCTTTTCCAAAAACAATAGGGGTCTTCATTGGCCAGAACCCATCCTACATGCAAAATTTCGTGAAGATTGGTCCATAACTGTGGCCTGTATCGTGTTTACAAATTATAATGGACAGACGGACGCACGGACACACATGTCTAGATCGACTCAGCTAGTCGAGATATAACGATCGGTACACTTAAACGTGGGTCTAGGACCAATATTTCGCGGCGTTACAAACATTTGGGTCTGCACAAAGCTATAATACCCTGACAACATAGTTGTGTAGGGTATAAAGAAATCCATTATTTTTTCGGCAGATGGTATATAGATATATTTCTCATAAAGTATCGATCAAACAATTTCAGATTTATGCTCGTTGGAAGCGGTAAAAAACACACAAAAAATGGATTTCTTTTTCCCCAAACTAATATATCCTTTTTACACCCACCACCATAAGGCGGTGTATATTAAATGGATAATTGTGTTTGCAACACCTCGAAATATTCACCACAGACCCCACAAAGTATATACAGTCGAATTCGGTTAAGCGAAAAGGGCTAATTTCAGAAAACAAAAATCTCTTAAGCAGGAGAATTAAGAGAACTTCGGATAAGCGAAAGTCGTTGCACTTAAACGAAGTTTTCATTCAATATCTGAAAAATCGTGAAATGTATAAATCACATTATTTATTATATTAGGGCTGCACATAAAAATTTTAATGAATTTCGTCGCCCTTACAAAAATGATATTTTGCTCTTAAACGGTGCTCGTTTCATATATATTTGTGTTTTTTTTTTCAACAAAAAGTCTTTCTCTTATACAGATTTTCAATTAACCGGGTTTTCTTTTAAGCGAAGTAAAGTGTTTGAAAATGTATCCAAAATATTAGCTTAAAATTTGTAGTTTCAATTAACCGATTTTTTCGATAAACCGGCGTTCGCTTATCCGAATTCGACTATATATTCTTCATCAGAATAAAATTCATTGTTGATTTACGCCTGTCCGTCTGTTGACATCACGAAAGAGATCGCAATATTTAAGATAGAGCTCTGAAATTTTGCACAGACATTGCTATTACTTCTAGGATGTTTGGTATTGCAAATGACATATATCGGTGCATGTTTTGGTGTAGCCCCCATATAACGGAGGGAATAAAAAGTTCGGCGGGCCGAATTTAACATAGTATATGATATATTAGTCCACGCTTGGGTACCCCCAATACTCGGAAGTTTGGTGCATTATTTACAGAAAAACGGCTAAATGTGTACAAAATATCCATACAAAAATTTGTCGGCGTAAGTCCACGTTTTCTGGTAGGTCCACGTTTTCTGGTCGCCCCCAAATATTAACTGCCGAACCACTAGATACAGGTTGCCAACATTTATCGATTAGCCAGCTTTTTAATAAAGCAAATTGTCTGTAGATTGTGAATTCTCATTCTATACAAAATATCGATGTACAAATTTGTCGGTGGTAGGTCCACGTTTTCTTTTAGGCCCCATTTTAAGTATTTAGGCAAGTATTGGGTATACAAGAAAATTTACAAATTTGAAGGTTTAATTTGGCTAATTTGCCATTTCGGGATCTTGGACGTTGTAAAGCATTGTTGTAAAAAGTGTTTAATATGTGTTCACTTACATATCAAAGCCTCCGAAGAATAGTATGCTAAGTCTGAAAAGTGAGTTTTTCAGTAGAAGCTTTCAAAGTATGGAAGTTTCTTGAATCTTACGTGCCATGCTAAGTACTTTTTTTGCTTATAACTTTGTTTTGGATTGGCCGATGATTACCAAAATTTCAGAGAATTTAAATTAAGAGAATTTAAATCTAAAAACGTAAAGAACTTTAAAAAATGCTAAGTCGACTTTGAAAAGTATGGTTTGGAGGCGTCGATATGTTTATCGAAAATGTTTTGCAATGTCGAACATCTCTATTATGATTTCAAGAAGCGTGAATGACTAAATCTATATAGTATTTTATTATATTATATATGTGATCAATTCCATTTGCCCTTAATAAACACCATATCTCTGCTCAATATCAATATCCTTTGTGATATAAAATATTCACCTTCAACCGTACATACTTATATACATCTAAATATACATTATATACATATAAATATACATCTAAATGTTATTTCCATTGAAGATAATAGAAATCGAGAAAATGCCAATAATAATCTTCTAAACTATGAATTTTTCTTACACATTGCTACTTGTTGTTGTTATTTTTGTATTTTGTTTGTTATTGCAGATATTCCTTCTGTGCAATATGCAAATCTGAGACCTGGTCATGACACTTCGTATAACTGCAGCATTTACTGGTGGCAGCAGCAAAAGAAACGTTATGGTTGTAATTCGTTTTCTTTCTAACTACATGAGTGTGTGTATGTGTTTTGGGGCTAATGTTGCCGCACAGCAACAACCAAACTACCAGCCATCCATCCATTCACATAAAAAGCAGGAGCAGCTGTTTCTATAACACGTTTTACGTTTTACGCTTTGCGTTTTTCTTCCCGGCTTCTTTGTGCCGCACCAGTGATGTAATCAATTGCACATATTTTATGGTGGAATTTCTGAGATACTCCGTTAGTTGATGTTGCTGCCGTTGTTGTTGTTCCTCTTGCAGGTTACATTTGCAGCTGATGTTGATGCTGCTTTTGTCGTGGCCACAGCCGATGCTATTGTTGCGGTCGTAATTTCTCAGTTATCCACAGCAATCGATTATAATTTATTGGAATTCGCTTGAAAAGTAGTTCAAGAAAGTTTAATCACTTGTTCAAACAGATACACAGACAGACACACGCACGCATGCACACAGACAAACTGACTCTGACAAATAGAAAATTCAATTTTCCACCAAGAATTTGCCTTTGTTTGCATTTCACATTCCACAGCATCCAAAAGGGGTCCACTAATATTGTATATGTTGGTGTAGTTGCTGTTGTTAGGCAATTGCAATGGGACGTTATATAAAACGTGACTTTTATTTTCTAATCGAGATGGGTTCTTGTAGTAACAAATACGCAAATTTTCAAAACGCGAATAGACCATTTTTAGTAATATTTGTACAATTTCGGGATTCACAAGAATGTGGGTTTTAAATGCGTTCATTGGGTAAAATTTTCAATGCAACCAATTAGGTAGAAACATGTGCCCGAAACCGTCAAAATACCGAATTTTGGGGATACCGTTATGTGGGGTAACCTTTTTCTGATAGCCGAGGTAAAATACCGACCAAGGGGGGTTGATACTGATTATATATAGATCCTGTAGAACAACTAAATTTTCCAAATTTAGCACTATTTCGTTTCGTTTCGTAAACTTGTATTACGAATAAAAAAAAACACCATGTTAAGTTCGCCCGGGCCGAACTTTTTATACCCTCCACCATAAGGATGACATTCAAAATATGTGAAATTAATGTTATTATTGGATCTTGAATATACCGAAAATACGTGAGAAAAATATGATTACCTAATTTCAAACGGGGATCAATATTGATCATTTTGGGTATTGAAACCATTTTTAGTATGGGGGGCTACACTCAAACTTGGTTTTATATAAATAATTTTAGTAGAAGGATGCGCTATACAATGAGAACCCAAAATACAAAATTTCAGACAATTCGATTGAAAAACGTATCCTAAAACACTATCCCCAAAATACCGAATATTGGAGTCTACCGTTACATGGGGGGTCAATAATTATAACGTTTAGTATGGAGATGTGCTATATAAGAAGAACCTAAAATACCATGTTATAGCCAATCCGGTAGAGAGACGTGTCGAAAATATTTTAAAATACTTACAAATATAATGTTTTTAGAAGATTTATAGAAAAAAAAAATAAAAAAAAAACTATAAAAAGTATCTTCGGTGTAGATTCGGCATTTTTAATTGGGGCACATTCGGCCATAAAGATAATGCAATATTATTTCCTAAATAGTTTTTGAGTTTGTCGTTAAAAATAATCCTTTAATAAGGTTCGAAATAACATATATAAGACCAAACCACAAACGTGCTTGTATTGACGAAAATGCGATAGAGAAAAGCTATTTTTTAGTGTGTATGAGTGTGACCTTGAGATGTCACCGTCCGCCGCTAGAAAATATGCCTTAAAAGTCAAATTTTGAGTCGCATATTTAAACAAAATAAATCCTTTAGAGGGCCTGAATTTCAACCAGACTGTTAGCGGAGATAATTACCAGGCTATGACTTTCGTGCCGAATGTGCCCCATCAAATGCCGAAGCTACCCCGGGTAGGGGCACATTCGGCGAATTTGACTTTTTTTATAAAACTGTAAAAATGTTTAACTAATATTTTGTACTTGTTTAAGTACAATATGCAATTTATCGCTTATGTTCATGATAAATATACAATCATATCCTGTACATATTTAAGTACAATATATAACTTATCGCTTAAGGTACACATTTTTTCTTTCGTTCAACAATTGTTCTAATTTTGGTGGTATTTGGAACATTTTGTACAATTGGTATACGAATTATCTCCTCAATGCATTCCTTTGGATCACGCTAGTGCCTCATTTCATAACTACCTCCTAATACAACATAAATGATCATTAATGACCAATTCTCAGAGTTTGAGCTCCGAAAGAAAATTCAACTAATAATAATGAGAAGAAATAATATGGTTTTCCGAAACCGACTTCTTACTTCAACCCAAAAAACACAAACCCAATAACGATAATAATTAGTATTGGTAAATGTTAGTACATTTTGTACACATTCAGTACGAGTTTCCTCAAACCTTTTGTGAGTCCTTATTTCATAGTCCTTGACCTATCTGTTCACCCAATATCAATGCTAGGATATTTCGAACTTTTTGGTACAATTTTGTGACTTTATAGTACGAATTACCGCAAACCCAACCTTACCACACACATTCGAACTTCGGCAGTTTCTTCTGGGCGTTGATTCCCTTTACAATGAACTATATTGAAACCATTAATGAAAGTAGTAAAGTCGGACGGGGCCGACTCTATGATACCCTTCACCACTTTTGGTATATTCAACAGATGAATCCTAAAAGACGTCGCATTTCTAAAGGACCAGTAAAATGAAATTGGATCCATGAAGATGTCATTTTGCCACCGATACAAACTTTTTCATTTGGTCGGATATGGAAGCTATAGCTAAACCTGAACCGATTTCAGGAAACTTAACACACATCATTCTACACCTAATTCATTACGCTGTGCCAAATTTCATGCAAACCGAAAGATATTAAAGGGACTTTGGTACACCATTTACCTTAAAATATATATCTAATTTTGAACCGATTTGCCAAATTTCGTGCAAATCGAGAGATATATAGGGACTTTGGTACAGCATTTACCTTAAATCGGACGAAAATATATATGGCAGCTATATCTAAATTTGAACTGATTTTCGCGAAACTTAACACACATCATTCTATACCTAATTCATTACGCTGTGCCGAATTTCGTGCATATCGAAGATATTAAGGGACTCTGATGCACTATTTACATTAAATCGGACGAAAATATATATGGGAGCTATATCTAAATCTGAACCGATTTTCAGAAAACTTAACAAACATCATTCTAGACACAATTCAGTGCCAAATTTCGTGCAAATCGAAAAATATATTGGGACTTTGGTGCACCATTTACATTTAATAGGACGAAAATATATATTTAAATTTTAAACGATTTTCAGGAAACTTAGCACACATCTTTCTATGCCTAATTCATTACGCTGTGCCAAGTTTCGTGCAAATCGAGAGATATATAGGGACTTTAGTGCACCATTTACATCAAAAAGGACGAAAATATTAATGGGATCTACAACGAAATCTGAACCCGTTGTTCCCAATTTCAATAGGGTTCGTCCTTGGGCCAAATAAGTGACCTATGCCAAATTTCATCCAAATCGGATCATAAATGCGACCTGTACTTTGTTCACAAAAATACATGGACGGACGGACATGCTTAAATCGACTCAGAATGTGATTCTATTCATATTCTCAAAAGGAACCATATGTCTATCTCGTTTCCTTTTGGCTGTTACAAACATATGCACAAAGACTTAATACCCTGTATCACAGTGTGGTGAAGGGTATACTTATATAAAACAACTCGCCTTTAATTTGGAAATACACACCTTCAGAGAAATATACTTTCAATTAAAAATTGAAATCAATTATTCAATAAAAAACACTTTGCACACCCTTTTCTTCAGTAAATCCGAATACACAATTTGTAATCTCTTTAAGTAAACAACTGTTTTCTTCTAATAGACAAAACGATGTACTTTCACATTAAATGGTACTTTTTCCACGTATACATGAATTTATAAAAATAAATATAAACAACAACTACATATAACTTGGAATAGTGTCCTTAACATTTCACTGCATATTTAACAACTTTGCAGTTACTTTGATGCAGTGGGAACAAAAAAGAAAATTATAAAAAAATATACAAGTGTGTGTATGCAACTTTGTGTGGCAACAGAATATGTAACCAAAAAGGACAATGCAGTATATATACTTACACACATATATACATACTGTTCGAAAAAAGAAATAAAAACTAAGCTACAACTTATAAATTTATGGCAATAATTTAATTATTTATACACTCGATATGGAAAAATGACCTTTCCTTTTTTACTGGACTGGTTGAATAATATAATAGGAGAAAATCCTATTATTCTGTTTGGTTTAAAATCCACAGCTTACATAGACCAATAACAATATGAAACGCCACAAAATAAAAGTACATAGTTCAATATTAAATCAATTTCCCCAAACACACTGCCTGCCTGCCTTTCTGCAGATATTCAATATAACCTCAGGAACATTACAAGGATACATGAATGCATGCAAGAATACATACACACATGAATGGCGAGGCAAGTACAGATATACTCTCGTTTATGATGCAAAATATAGTACACAAAACACACATACACGAACACATATCTTAGAACTAAACAACGTTGAATGTAAGCAAAACATATGATGCCACTTCGATGACGATTATCAATACAAGGGGAGGGCAT